>NC_056725.1:1873674520-1873702020 GCF_019279795.1 Protopterus annectens | reverse complement strand
CCCCCTTCCCCTCTTACTTCAAGCGGTGACTCACTCAGCAGTGAAGACATCTATGCAGGCCCTTCAGGCCTCAAAAGCGGGAGACTATTTAATCCCACACTGAAACAACATATCAGCGTCTTCTCTAGGATCTGCAAAAATGAGATTAGATCCATTCTCTACCACAAAGCCCCCTACAGCAAACACAACCTTAAGCCGAAAAATAAGTGCTCCACCAGTTACGCAGCAATAAGCAACTCAAGGTGATTAAAGCTGACAAAGGAGCAGGTATAGTGATCATGACAGAGAGTGATTACACTACTAAAATGAATGAATTCCTGTCCCAAGCAGACAGGTACTGCACCATCACCAAAGAGGAGGTGCTCAAGAGATTCAGGCGCATAGACTCCAGACTGGCCAGATTGCTCAGAACTAACAAAATCTCAGTAGAAGAATTTGCCTACATTGCAAGATGACTCCCCAGTAGTCGTTTTTTTTTCGGGATCCCCAAGATCCACAAAAACCCGACTAATCCTCCCTGAGACACATTCTCTCTTCCAAAAGAACTAAAATGGAATTCATATCTGAACTACTGGACTACTACTTCAACCCAGTAGTCCAGAGTTCAGAATTCTATTTAAAGGACTCGTGGCAGTTTCTTCACAAGATCTTCACTTTCAAACCACAGAAACCTAAACAAGACCTCGCACTAGTCACTCTTGACATAGTTGCGTTATACCCCAGCATCCCACATCATGAAGGGTTCGCGCTGGTCAATACCTACCTTACCAACCACAGAAACCACCATCCCGAGAGAGTGGACACCCTTTGCTCACTTCTCAGATTGTTTCTTGAAATCAATTTTTTTTGAGTTTGGCCAAGCAGTTTACCAGCAGCTCAAAGGAGTAGCCATGGGTGCCAAAATGGCCCCTGCATATGCCAACCTAGTACACGGTGCATGGGAGGCAGGCCACCTCACCAAACTTAAAGGATTCAAACAAGTAGCCCTATACAGGCGCTATATTAACAATGTGTTCCTGCTCTGGGAAGGGACCGTAGATGGAATTAACCATTTTATCTCTGAGATCTGCAGCAGCATACTGATGTTCTTCGTGTTTCACTGTTAGTCATTACATGTGGGTTATCTGCTTGCAGGTAACCCTCAGCCGGCCTGATTATCAAAGTCTTGGGTCCTGCGTCGGTTGCTGTCTCTTCTTCCTTGACATCAGGTAGTCAGGGGTATAAAGCATGCAGCTGACGTCATTACATCAGTCTTTCTTGCCATGCGGTGCCCGAAGCAGAAGCAGTTCGCAAGTGCCGGTCGGCCAACTTCTGAAATTTTCGTTTTCGAGTTTCAGAACCGAAGTCTTCAAAAAAGCTAACTACCCCGTTTGGGATCCTTTTTCTTGCTATAAAACAGTGTCAGTAAAAGTTAACAATTGTATTACCTGTGGAAAGCAAATACCTCATAAAGATTTTAATTTGTACTGCATTCCTTGCTTAGGCCCTGACCACGACGTCCCTCGCTCTCGATTTTGTGCCTTATTCAATCCTCATGCTATTCGTTGTCAGTTCATTTTCGCATCTAGCTATTTCGGTACTCTGTTTAATTATCCAGAAAAGGCTTCGGTAAGCCATCCAACTACCGACATTCCAAAAAAATGTAAAGATAAAGATAGAGACAGACCGCATAGGTCCAAAGCTGCCGACGATGCTTCCCGTAAGCTAGTCGCCAGTTCGCTGGTACTCGGGCGCTTTCGCAGCCCCTGATACCTGCTACTTCAGATTTGCATGCCTCTACTGATACGTATTTGGAGTCTGGTATGCCACGAGATGCTTCTTCGGACTATGGAACCTGTGGATGTCTCTACCTAGGATGGGTCCGGAGCCGCTGTGCAGGCACCGGCTTCTGAGGGTGTATTCAGGCCTACTGACTTGCATATCAAACAAACGCCATCATCTTCTTCAAGGCCTAAAACTCGATTCATGCCTAGAAAACAAACATCCAAACCGCATGGTCAGGCCCATATGCCTAAAAAACAAATAAGAATGGCTGAAGACCTTATTTCTCTAATTAGGGGAAGCCACCCTTCTCCCTCTGAGAGACCTAGAACTGATTTTCCTTCTGATTCTTCTGATCAGGATTCTGCAGTTTCTGTTTCTTCTGATGACCAGTATTTGCCCTTATCTACCTATGAGGACTCTGATGCAGAAGACTCCATTCCCCCTGCTTCCCCTCCAGAAGATTTCTCTTTTGGTGAAACTTTGCACACTCTTAGAGAGCATTTCCGCTGAGAAAGCCAGGATTACTCTGACTCCAAAAAGAGGCTTGGGGAATTCTTACTCCTGCATCAACACAGACCTTTAGCTATCCCTCCTGTACTAGGCATTGTACATGATGCCTTCTTGGATTCTAGCCTGGCCCCATACACCTTACCTCCGGCTTCCAGGAAACCTGACCGGTATTACAGAGTACCTGACTCTCACAAGTTCCTCTTTAAGAATCCTACTGCGGACCCAGAGACCCATTTCACAGGGACCCAAAGGCATTAAGGCTACTACTGCCAAAAACCCTACCCCCTCTGATAGAGATTCCAGGGCCCTGGACAGATGGGATAAGAAGGTATACACTTCTGCTACTTTGGCCATTAGGGCCTTAAACTGCCAGTCTCCTATGTTAAAGTACCAGCAGCATATTATTGGATTACTTAAACAGAAATTGATGTGGATTCCTGACTGTGCTGAAACTAAAGAATTACAGGATTTAATGCATTCTGCTGAACAAGTTGGTAAACGTACTTTGCAGTGTGGTTTTGACTCCTCAGAGGAATCTTGTAGGGCTGCTGTTACTGGGTCTGTTCTTAAAAGGCATGCTTGGCTTAAGGAGCAAACTTTGCCAGATCATGTTTAAGCTAAATTACTGGATGCTCCTTTAAACCAAGACCACCTGTTTGGCAACAAAGCAGAAGAATACTTAAAAGATGGAGGAAAAGCTAAATCTATGCAAACTGTTAAAGATTTCCTGCAAGTACAGCCTCCCATATTTAGTAGGCATTGGCCATCAAAGAATTGGTCCTTTCCTGTCTCTTCCAGGCCTTCTCAGTCCAAATCCAGGAACAGCAGACCACCTAGGTTACAGTTTTAAGGTACTCACAGGCCGAAGCAGTAAGGGGCTCCCACTTCTAAGGCTGGAAGTATTAAGACACCCCTCTATGGTAAACTGTCACAATGACTTAAACTTAAACCTTCCAAGCCCTGCGCAACTGACCGCTCCCTTAGGGGGAAAGATCGCCCTGCATGCAAAAAACTGGAAATTCATAACCCAAGACATATGGGTTTTAAATATAGTTTCCCAAGGATACAGATTCCACTTCCACACCTTACCAACCTGTCCCAGCAGAAGAATGGGGACAGTGTTTTTACTCCAGACTTTTCCTGGTACCCAGAAAAGACAACTCCTGGCATCCTGTCCTGGAAAACTTTTTTCTTGCTCCAGACCAATGTCAGAAAAAGTTAACAATTGTATTTCTTGTAGGAAGCAAATACCTAAACACCTTTTTGGTAATTCCAAAATTCAAAATGCTAACTCTTCATCAGCTGCTTACCATGCTAGGCAGAAATGCCTCATTGGCAACATTAGATTTAAAGGAAGCTTACCTGCACATCCCAATAAGGGAATCTTGCAGAAAATACCTACGCTTCAGAGCAGGCTACATGCAGTATAAGTTCTCTGCACTGCCTTTGGGCTTATCTACTGTGCCCAGGGTATTCACAAAATGCCTAGCTCCAGTCATTGCGTTCTGCAGGCAAATACTCAAATATACCCATACCTGGACGATTGTCTAATTCAGGCACAAAGCCAGGACATAATATTAAATCATCTGGCATTTGTAAAGAAACTGCTAACCTCACTGGGGTACACCATAAAGGAAAAGAAATCTCATCTAGTACCCTGCCAACAAATTGTATTCCTGGGAGCAAGCTTGAACACAACTTCCCAGATGGCCTACCTCACACAAGAGAAACAAGTTTATTTGACAGCCTACTTAAAATTACTGGCCACAAAGACCCAGGTAACTGCAAGGAAAATACTGCAAGCTCTGGGGTTCATGGCCTCTTCCATCCTACTAATTCCATATGCAAGACTGTATATGAGGAAACTACAATGGTATCTAAAAATAAAAAAAAGCCTATGGTGTCAACATTCTCAGGACCTGGAATCAATGATTCCTGTCATCCCTTGTATAAAGACAGAAATGTTCATCATGTTTCACTGTTGCAGTCATTACACTTGGGTTATCCTGCTGGCAGGCTACCCGCAGTCAGCCTGAATTTCAAAGTCCTGGTCCAGCGTCGGTTGCTGTCACCTCTTCCCTGACGTCAGTGTGCCAGGGGTATAAAAGATGCAGCCCACGCCATTTTCTTCAGTCATTCTTGCCGCGTGGTGCCCGAAGCAAAAACAGTTCGCAAGTGCCGGTCGGCCAACTCCTGAGATTTTCGAAATCGAATTTCAGATCCGAAGTCTTCAATAAAGCTAAGTACCCCGTTAGGGAAACTTTTTTCTTGCTCCAGACCGATGTCAGAAAAAGTTAACAATTGTATTTCCTGTGGGAAGCAAATACCTCATAAGGATTTTCATTCTTACTGTATTCCTTGCCTAGGCCCTGACCACGACGTTGCTAGGTGTCGGTTTTGTGCTAGATTTAACCAACGCATTATAAAGCATCGGTACGATTTTACTTTTCATTACTTTGGCCGAAGGTTTTATTATATAATGCCGTCAGAACAGCCGACGACCGGAGTGTATAAAAAGCGTAAGGAAAAGGACAGGCATCTGAGGTCCAAAACCGGCGACGAGGCCTACGCTAGGCCAGTTGCCGGTTTGCCAGTTCTCAATGAGGTGCTTTCGCAGCCCCTGACGCCCGCTACCGACAGCTAGCCCTCTGGATACTCAAGGTATTGGATACTCGGAAACTATTCCTTTAGATGGGTCCAGAGCCGCTGAGCAGGCATCTGCTTCTGAGGGTGTTTTCAGACCTACACAGTTATATGTCAAGCCAACCTCAGTTTCCAAGGCAAAGAGTAAAAGCTTTAAAGACAAACAAGTGCAGCATTCTCCTGGACAGACTTCCATGCCTAAGAAACAGATGCTTAAAATGGCCGAAGACCTAATTACTTTGATCAGGGGTTCCCATCCCCCCTCCTGTTAAGAGGGCCTAGGCAAGACGCATTATGATTCTTCTGATCAGGATTCCATTTCCTCTGACTCCTCTTCAGAACAGGGATACTCTCTTCCTCTCTATGAGGATTCTAATGCTGAAGAATCTATTCCTTCAGCCTCTCCTCCTGAGGATTATTCTTTTGGGGAAACCCTACATAACATGAGAGAGCATTTTCACTGGGAGAGCCAAGATTATTCAGATTCTAAGAAAAGGCTCGGGGACTTTCTTTTACTGCCTCAGCACAGACCACTTGCTATTCCACCTGTTCTAGACATTGTAGATGTATTTTCAGAGTCCGGCCTGTCTCCTGACTCTTTGCCCCCCGGCACCTGTTAAGCCAGACAGATACTACAGTGTTCCAGATTCTCATAAATTTCTATATAAAATCCTGCTGCTGACCCAGAAACTATATCTCAGGGTCCCAAAGGGGTCAAGGCTTCCACGGCAAAAAACCCTGTCCCCTCTGATAGGGATTCTAGGGCACTGGACAGATGGGGGGAAAAAAGTTTACACTTCTGCTACGCTGGCTGTAAGGGCTTTAAATTGAGCCCAGTGTCCAAGTGTATTAGTTCTGGTTTAGGCACTTGGGCTTCAGGCCAGTTATTTTACATTAAGAAGGTTCGTGGTCTGCACTCTTGTGGGAGAAGAGGCTGGACTCTGCCCTTCTGAGCTGGGAATTTCTGGATGTTCTTCGTGTTTCACTGTTGCAGTCATAACTGTAGGGTGATCCTGCCGGCAGGCAGCCCGAGGTTGGCCAGAATCACAAAGTCTGGGTCCGGCGTCGGCTGCACAAGCTAGTACCCTGACGTCAGTACGCTCTGGTACATAGCCCTCAGCCGACGCCATCTTCCCAGTCTTTCTTGCTGTGCGGCGGAAAGCAGCTTGCAAGTCGTTGGTTGGCGATTTTCGATCTACGTTTTTGATTGCTGTCGGTCCGAAGTTCTTACTTCTCTTCTCAAAGCTAAGTACCCGTTAGAATCTTTTCTTGTTCCTCCGATGTCAGAAAAAGTTAATAATTGTATAGCGTGTGGAAAACAGATACCTCATAAAGATTTCCACTCTTACTGTCTACCTTGCTTAGGCCCTGACCACGACGTTTCTTGTGGTCGGTTCTGTGCCAGGTTCAATTCTCGCACTATTAAGCATCGGTACGACTGGGCTTTAAATTACTTTGGCAGACGCTTCAATTATAGAATGTCGTCGGATTCTACCGGAATTCAAAAGAAGCGCAAAGACAAGGACAGGCCTCCGAGGTCCAAACAGGATTCGTCGCAGCTGGAGCCAGCGTCCGGTTCGGCTGTCGTCAGTGAGGCGCTTTTGCAGCCCCTGTCGTCCGCCACTTCTGAACCGATGGCCGATACGGACTCCCATGGGGAGCCATCAAGGCCTATTGTTTTATCTGCTGCAGGACCTTCGGACGTCGCTCCCTTAGATGGGTCCGGAACCGCTGTGCAGGTACCGGCTTCTGAGGGGGTATTCAGGCCTACTCACATCACCATTTCAAAGACAAAGGCAAAGTCCAAGACTCCAGTTAAACCTAAAGTTTCTGCTCCAGCTACTTCTGAAGCTACTCCCAAGACACAGAAGCAATTGCTAAGGATGGCTGAAGATTTGCTTACAATGATTAGGGGTTCTCACCCCCCTCCAGAGAAAAGGCCTTGACAGGATGTTCCTTTGGATTCCTCTGACCAGGCTTCTGTATCTTCTGTTTCTTCCTCTGATCAGGAATATTCCTTTCCTCCTTATGAGGATTCGGATGCTGAGGATTCCTTGCCCTCTGCTTCTCCGCCTGAGGATTTTTCTTTTGGGGAGACCTTACATGAGATGAGGGAACATTTTCATTGGGAAGGTCAGGATTATTCTGCTTCCAAGAAGAGGCTTAGGGAAATTCCTTCTTCTTCCTCAACACAGGCCTTTAGCTATTCCTCCTGTTCAAGCATAGTTTGCATTGTGGTTTTGATGCTTTGGAAGCTTCTTGCAGGGCCGCAGCCTCTGGTACTGTTATTAGGAGATATGCCTGGCTTCGTGAACAAAGTTTGCCAGAACAGGTTAAGGCTAAACTTTTAGATGCCCCTGTTCAGCATGATGTTTTATTTGGATCCAAGGCTGAAGAGGTTATTAAAAAGATGGAAGAAAAGGCAAAATCTATGCAGACTGTGAAAGATTTCTTACAAGTTCAGCCTCCTAGATTTTCCAGGAATTGGCCCTCCAAAAATTGGTCCTTTCCCACATCTGACAGGCCTCAAAGGGGAAGATATAGACGCTCCAGAGGTCGTAGTCAAGCTCAGGCCTCTTACAGATCCAGACAATGGACTGCTTCTTCACCTAGAAGGGGAGAAGACAGATCCCAATCTCAAAGGAAGCAGACTCAATGACTCTCTCGGTTGGGCTTCAGGACCCCCTTACCTGGATGCCCCTCTCTGAGGAAAGCTTTCTCTTTTTTACAGAAATTGGACTCGTATTACCCAGGACAAGTGGGTATTGAACGTGATTTTAAGAGGCTACAAGTTCCATTTTCATACTCTGCCAAGGGTTATCGGTTGGCCAGATCTGCCAAAACATCAATGGGCAGAGGCCTTAAATCAAGTGGATGCTCTACTGGCCATGAGAGCCATAGAGCCTGTTCCTTTCTCAGAAATGGGAAAAGGCTTTTACTCAAGACAATTTCTGGTTCCAAGAAAACAAAACTCATGGAGACCTATTCTGGACCTTTCAATGTTAAACACCTTTTTGGAAATTCCAAAATTCAAAATGCTTACTCTACAACAACTGCTTCCAGTACTCTCCCAGGACGCTTGGATGGTGACATTGGATTTAAAGGAGGCCTACTTACACATTCCCATCAGGCAGGAACGCAGGAAACGCCTCAGATTCAAAGCAGGCTCGAGGCACTTTCAATTCTCTGTACTGCCCTTTGGTTTATTTACTGCGCCCAGGGTTTTCACCAAGTGCCTGGCCCCAGTAGTGGCTTATTGCAGACTTCAGGGGATTCAGATTTACCCCTATTTGGACGACTGCCTTATCTAGGCAGACAGCAAGGACCTTTTACTTCAACATCTGGATTTTGTTCAACGTCTCTTCCTCCTCCTGGGATTTTCAGTGAACATAAAAAAGTCACAATTGATTCCTTCTCAACAAATGATATTTTTGGGAGCCCTCCTAAATACAACCTTACAAAGGGCCTTCCTTACTCCAGAAAAACAAATACAGCTGGCTTCAATTTTCAAAACCTTGGCAACCTTAACTCGGCTCACTGCAAGGAAATTCCTGCAGGCACTGGGCTATATGGCTTCATGCATTCTGTTAATTCCAAATGCAAGGCTTCATATGAGAAAGCTTCAATGGTACCTGAAAAGTGTATGGTCACAGCATTACCAAGATCTGGACACTTTGATTCCTCTGATCCCCTGCCTCCAGAAGGTGTTCCTTTGGTGGTCCAGGGTGTGCGCTTTAAACGAAGGGAAGCCTTTTCGTCTACCTCAACCTTCTCAAATCATAACCACGGACGCCTCGGATTATGCTTGGGGAGCACATTTTCTAAACAATTGCCAGCAGGGGACCTGGACAAAGAATCACCTTCACTGGCACATCAATCTGAAGGAAATGTTGGCAGTTCAAAATGCTCTTCTAGCCTTCAAGACCCTTTTGCAACCAGGGCCTCTTCTAATTCGTACAGACAACACCACAGTCATGTGGTACATAAACAAGCAGGGGGGCTCTCATTCATACCCCATTTGCAGACTAGCTATAACTTTATGGGACATAGCTCTAAGTCTGAATCTGCATCTTCAAGCTCAATTCATTCCAGGAAAGCAGAATCTCTTAGCAGACAGCCTAAGCAGAAACATTTTGGATCCTCACGAATGGATGCTAGACACCAACTTATTCAACAGGATAACTGCAGTTTGGGGGTGTCCCCGGATAGATCTGTTTGCATCCCATCTCAATCATCTGCTGCCTCTCTTTTGCACCAGGTCCTTCCACAAAATAGCTTGGAAAGTGGATGCCCTGTCATTCAGTTGGAGGAACCTTTCGGGATATGCCTTCCCTCCTCTTCCTCTTCTTCCCCGGATATTACTGAAGAATAAAACAGGACAAGCCCAAGTTCATCATCTTGATTGCTCCAAATTGGCCTCGACAGTTTTGGTATCCGACCTTACAACATCTGTGCTTGGAACCTCCTTGGATCCTTCCTCTGTACCCTTCTCTTCTGTCCCAGCATCAGGGTCAGATGCTACACCCTCATCTCAAGACCCTTTACCTGGCAGCTTGGCTCTTCAAGGAAATTTGATTTCTTCTAAGCTCCCTAAACAAGTTTTGGATGTTCTTCTAGAAGCCAGACGGCCTAGCACTAGGAAATCCTATGCCTCTAAATGGAAAAGGTTTTGTATTTGGATGCAGGACCGTGGCTCTAATCCTTTTGTGCCTGATCTCTCGCCTATTTTGCTTTACCTTTCAGACCTTTTGTCTAAAGGCCTTTCCTTTTCTTCCATTAAGATTCATGCTTCTGCTATATCTGCTCATTTTAATACTGACCCTCCTGTTTTTTCTCATCCATTGGTGAGACCATTCTTGAGAGGAGCTAAGAATTTGAGGCCTCCCAGGACCCCTCCTGTCCCTGCCTGGGATCTTAACTATGATTTGGAAAAACTCACTTTGCCTCCTTTTGAGCCTGCTGCGGCTTCTGATATTAAATTTTTATCCTGGAAGACAGTTCTTTTGTTAGCATTGACTTCTGCCAGAAGGGTTTCAGAGTTGCAAGCTCTTATGGCTGTGGAGCCATACCTAATTTTCCATCTTGACAGAGTATCCTTGAGGACCAATCCTACTTTCATGCCTAAGGTGATTTCAAAAGTTGCTTTAAATCAGACAATTCACCTTCCTACCTTCTTTCCTAATCCTCAAAATGAAGGGGAAAGGATTTTGCATTCATTGGACGTACACAGACAGTTACGATTTTACTTGGACAAGACTAATGAGTTCAGAAAATCTAACCAATTGTTTGTTTCTTTTGCCTCCAGTTCTCTTGGAAAGGCTATTTCCAAACAAACTATTTCCAAATGGATTGCTTATGGAATAAGATTTTGTTACACTCATCATGGGAAACAGTTTCCAGGTACTGTGAGAAGTCATTCTACTAGAGCAGCTGCCACTTCTACTGCTTTTCTCAGAGGAGTCCCTACCAAGGATATCTTAGAAGCTGCCACTTGGAGTTCGGTGCATACCATTTCCAAGCACTACAATCTCCCTTTGTATTCTAAGACCAGGGCAGGTTTTGCCGGGCCTTCTTGCTGCCCCTTCTTCTATCTAGCCTCCTCCCTTTCTTCACTGCTTTGGGATTCCACCCTACAGTTATGACTGCAACAGTGAAACACGAAGAACATAGTACAGTTGTGTACACCTACCATAAATGTAGATGTTCGAGTGTCTTCACTGTTGCAGTCGGTGTTTGCCTCCCTCCTATCCCCTCTTGTTTCACTTTATGGTGTGTTTGTGTTTCCTTGTGGGACTCATTTTTTGTTTATTGGGGATTTCTGACATCTGGGGCAAGAAAGGCTGGAGAAGATGGCGTCGGCTGAGGACTATGTACCAGAGCGTACTGACATCAGAGTACTAGCTTGTGCAGCCGACGCCGGACCCAGACTTTGTGATTCTGGCTGACCTCGGGCTGCCTGCCGGCAGGATCACCCTACAGTTATGACTGCAACAGTGAAGACACTCGAACATCTACATTTATGGTAGGTGTACACAACTGTACTTTAAAGGTTTATAGTGCCTGAATATTTGAACTGTATCCTACTGAAATCGGTACACCTTGTTTGCTCTAGCATAGACTAGATCCAGGCCTGCTGAATCTAGCTTTGTTTATATGCTTGTTGTTTGTTTGCTTGTTATTTCCCTGGAAGCTAATTCCACCTAATACGCGGCTTCTCAGCGCTTCTGTGGATCACTAGTGATATCTGCATTGCTTACTGTACTTATTTCCTTGTTTCACTTGAAAGAAAGTTACTGTTTGTCGTTTTTGCATTTAGTTACTTGTAACACATTGCACTCAAGTTACCTGGCACTTGCTCACTAAAGCAATTATATAAGTCAGCACTAAAAATTAAAAGCACTACACCCTCACTCCCCACTGGCCCTTGTTTTCAATTATTAAGGAATTCCCAATATTATTCTAGCATGTCCAAAGGTCAGTTGTCAATCTCCTCTCCGGTCCAGCTGGTGAATCTGGTAATCTTGAGGCAATGTTATAACTGCCTCATGTACACAGACAACCCTCTCCTCCTCCCACATAACACAAATACTTGCAAGAAATGCAGCTATTTAGCCAAACTGGAGGCTGAGCTCTCTCAACTCAGGACTGGCAAGACCAGACAGGAGGAGAAGGCAACTACACACACCACAAAACCAGCCTGACATAATGCTACCACATCACTGAATCAAACACATAAACACACAAAGACATACTCGGAGGCTCTGAGTAAAAATTTACCTAAACAGCAGAGGCCTCCAAAGCAGACACCCAAACAACTGCTACCTCAAGACAACCCCACAAGCAACACATAAACCACAAAAGCAGTGTGCAAAGCAGTCACAGCCCTTAAAGCCAAATACAACACCAAACATACTTATCATAGGTGACTCCATAGTCAGACACACTAACGTTCCACTCACCAGGCTGAACAAGGAGAGGATCACAGTAAGCTGCCTATCGGGCGCTAGAATCCGCCACATAACACAAGCACTCGGGTCACTCCACGGCAAGTACAAATATGACAGTCATTGTCCATGCTGGTGTGAACGACCTGAGACGTACCTCCCTGGACTACATGAAAAGAGACATAGAGGAGCTCTCTGATTATGTAGCCCAGGCAGGTATGACCCTGACCCTGAGCAGTATCCTTCCTTCACCAAGAATGATGCCACAATATAGAGACAAGATGATCAGCTTTAACAATTGGCTTAATGTGTGGTGTCATTCAAAGGGGATCCAGTGTCTGTCTGCCTGGGATGACGTGCTTGACGAGCCATGCTGCTTCGCAAGGGACGGCTTGCACCTGTCACCCCTGGGATTCCGGATATTGGCTAAGGCTCTTGCCACCCCCATAGTGCCTTTTTTAGGCAAGGCTCAAATTCTAAACCTACCACCCTAGAAAACAAAAATGGGAAGAAACTGAGGGTAATGCTGCTCAATGCCAGAAGTCTAAATCTCAAAATGCACGCACTCGAGGCCTTTCTCAGTATGGAGAACATCGATGTCTGTGCTGTAACTGAAACCTGGTTCAAGGCTCCTGAGAGCACCCCGGCACTATTAGGTTTTACCTCATATCATGCGTTCCGGCCCCAAAACCCGGACCACACCACAAAAGGAAGGGGTGTATCCATATTCATAAAGGATACCCACACCTCCAGGTTGTTGGCAACTCACGAAGCTTCGGAAACCATCCAGGTGCAACTAACCATAGGCAAAACTGCTTTACAAATTGTAGCATGCTACAGGCCACCCTCTCAAACTCAGGAACCCCACACAGCCTTCCTGAAGACACTGGAGAGGGTATAAATGTATCTCCAAACACCATCATATTGGGTGACTTCAACTACCCGAATATAGACTGGGAACATTACTCAAGCCCTAACTTTCTAGCCCAACGGTTCCTGGAGTTAATAAATTCAAATGCCATGGAACAGCTAGTCACTGTTCCCACGAGAGGAGAAAATATACTAGATCTCATTATCACAAACATGGGGACAAAATGCTCCACACCGGAAGTATATCCCTCATTGGTGAGATCTGATCATAAACTAATCTCACTGGAAATCCACATCCGCCCCACCCCAAACAAAAGACCACAGTGAAGAACTTCTCTAAAGCAAACTTCACACTACTCAAGACTGGTGTGGTATCCTTCAAGGCCCCTGAGCCAGTGGAAACCACAACCCAAGCTGCGGAAGCCCTTACAAATGCCTTCTATGAACACCTCCAGGACTGCATGGATCAGGCAATCCCAAATAAAACCAAGACTCTTTCCACAAAGGGCAAACGTCCAGTCTGGTGGACCCCAGCCACTAACAAACTTTACAATAAGAGGAGAAAGCTATTACATGATAGAACAAAATCCATAAAAGGGAAGTCACCCCTGATCATTATTAGTAATAAAATACGAGCACTCATAAAATCAGCTAAGGCCAATTTTGAGAGAAAAATTGCCATGGATTCAAAGGGCAATCATAAGGCCTTTTTCAGCTATGTTAGGAACCTGGGTGGAAACTCCCAGATATGCTCAGAATTAGTCCAAAATGATACAAAAATCACTGAACCCACAGACATTGCCAACATACTGGCAGACAGGTTCAGTGCAAACTTCACCCCCCTCTCCCCCCCTAAAGGAGAGATGACTATCCCAGCGGAGTGTACCCTCCCAGACATCTCAAATACGCAGGTGAAAGCTGCTCTCTCTAAAGCTAAAAACACAGCATCAATGGGACCAGATGGTGTCCCCGGCTGTGTGTTACACGAGCTAAATGAGGAATTAAACCCACACGTAAGGCAGCTGTTTAATCTCAGCCTTACCACAGGATACGTGCCCAAGGAGTGACGTACGGCAACTGTGGTCCCACTCCACAAAGGCGGTGCCTCTACGGACCCTGGTAATTACCACCCCATAAGCTTAACAAGTTTAGTCTGCAAAGGTATGGAGAGGATCATAATGGAGCTCATAAACAAAGATATAGGGGACTTGCAGACATTGGACCCGACCCAGTTTGGCTTCGTCAAGGGAAGATCATGCCTTTTGAACTTGGTCGACTTCTTCGAAACAGTCACCAAGGCCATTGATGAGGGAAAGGCAGTCCATACAGCCTACCTTGACCTTGCAAAGGCTTTCGACACAATACCCCACTCGGGTATTGTAGAAAAACTTACCAGCTTAAATGTAAACCCATATGTCACAAGATGGGTTGCAAACTGGTTTAAGGACAGAACCCACAGGGTTAGAGTTGCTGGCACTATGTCAGACTCCAAGCCGGTCACAAGTGGTGTCCCACAGGGCTCGGTCCTTGGCCCCCTATTGTTCGGCATCTACTTCTCAGAAGTACAGGCCAACATGGGAGGACTTTGGCTGGCAAAGTTTGCAGACGACTGCAAACTGGCCATAGTGGAAAGTGCATCGGACACGGATATCCTTCAGAAGGGACTCACGGAAACAGATAGCTGGTGCCAGAGCCATGGCCTGAAGTTAAACGCCAAAAAACGTATAGTCATACCCTTCGGGAAAAACAAGGTAACCCCAAGCTACCATATAGGTGGCAATCCACTAAGCACAGAAGAGGTTATCAGGAACCTGGGGACCCAGGTTGACAGTGGCCTTTCTTTTGACACTCACGTTGCTAAAGTGGTTAGAAAGACCTTCTACATTGCCCACCTGATCATGAAGGGATTCACATCCAGATCTAGTGAGGTCATTGTTCCCCTGTACTCTTCACTTGTCAGACCAATGATCGAGTACAATGCCCCATTCGGAATGTATCTTACCCGACATCTGCAGCAATTGGAGAGACCCCAAAAGTTCCTCACCAGAAGGATAAAGGGACTCCAAAGTCTGTCATATGCTGCCAGATTGAAGAAACTCCAGCTCTATTCAGTCGCATACCGTCTGCTCAGAGGTGACATGTGCCTGACATACAAGGCCATGTCCAATTCGGAATTAATGGACATGCTCCACCTCAAAAAATCCAAATCCACCAAAACCACTAGAGCAAGCGACTTAAACCTTAGCACGGATATAAATAGGACGTGCTGGAGGGATAGATTTATCACTCAGAGACTCCCTATGCTGTGGAATAAAATCCCGGTCCATGTGAGGCAGAGCACCTCGCTGGCTCTGTTCAAGAGAAATCTTGACCTGTGGATGGGAGATTGTAGGTTTACCCCGGGAATCATCTCTGTGTCACTGCTGGACAGAGGCACAACAAACTTAATGGGTACAGTATTTTTTCATATAAGGGGTGGCGTAAGCCACAAAAATTTGGGCTAGGCTTATAAATGCCTTAGGGCAGATAGCATAGTATAAACCTATAAACCTATGCTTAAATATCAGCAATACTTAATGTCACTGCTAAAACAGAAAATGTTGACAAGTTGTGAATGTTCTGAAAACACGGAAATGCAGGATTTATTGCATGCAGCAGAACAAGTGGGAAAGCATACTTTGCAATGTGGTTTTGATTCACTTGAGGCCTCTTGCAGGGCTGCTGTTACAGGTTCTGTCATTAGAAGACATGATTGGTTAAAGGAACAGAATCTGCCTGATCATGTTAAAGCAAAATTATTGGATGCTCCATTACAGCATGCTACTTTGGTGTTAAGGCAGAAGAGGTGTTGAAGAAAATGGAGGATAAAGCGAAATCTATGCAGGCATTAAAGGATTTCTTACAGGTACAGCCACCCAGATTTAGCAGGAACTGGCCTTCTAAGAATTGGTCCTTTCCAGTGTCAGACAGGCCACAAAGAGGCAGATAGACGCCCTGGAGGCAGATCCCAGCCCCAAGGCTCATACAGGCCCAAACAATGGGGTGTTTCTACCTCCAAAAGCGGAGAAGACAAATCACAGCCATATAGGAAACAGTCCCAATGACTTTCCTCTGCCAGTGCCAAGCACTTATCTTTTGGCAGCACCCTTAGGGGGAAAGCTAGCACTTTTTTTTCACAAAATTGGCACATGATCACCCAGGACAAATGGGTCTTGAATATAGTCTCTCAGCGCTACAGGTTCTACTTTCATACCCTTCCAAAGGCAAAAGGTATGCCAGACCTGCCACACAATCAATGGGCAGAGGCACAAAAGCAAGTTTCATCTCTCATGGACATGAGGGCCATTCAGTGAGTACCACAGCAAGAGCAGGGACAATGATTTTACTCTAGACTTTTCTTAGTACTCAGAAAGGACAAAGCCTGGAGACCAGTACTGGACCTGTCTATTCTAAACACTTTTCTGGACATTCCAAAATTCAAAATGTTGACTCTACAGCAGCTTTTGCCCATGCTGGGCAAGAAAGCTTGGCTGGTAACTTTGGACCTCAAAGAGGCATACCTGCGTGTCCCAATCGGACAATCTTGCAGAAGATACCTCAGATTCATAGCTGGCTCAATGCACTACCAATTCTCTGCACTGCCCTTTGGCTTATCTACTGCGCCCAGGGTCTTCACAAAATGCCTGGCACCAGTAATTGCATTTTGCAGACAGAGGAATTCAAATATATCCCTACTTGGACGACTGCCTTATTCAAGCAGAGAACAAAGACATCCTACTGAAGCATCTGGCGTTTGTAAAAAGATTACTAATTTGCCTAGGGTACACAGTAAACGAAAATAAATCAAAACTAGTACCCTCTCAAGAGATAATATTCCTTGGTGCAAGCTTAAATACAATTGCCCAGATGGCTTATCTCACGCCAGACAAACAAAGGCAACTGACTTCTTACTTCGAAAACATGGCAACACAGACCCAGTTATCTGGAAGACAAATTGTGCAGGCTTTGGGCTTCATGGCATCTTGCATTCTGCTAATTCCATATGCAAGACTGCATATGAGGAGGCTACAAGGTTATCTAAAAAGTGTTTGGACTCAACATTGCCACAGCCTGTAAACATTAATTGCCCTCATTCCCTGCTTGCAGCAGGAGTTTTGATGGTGGGCACAGGCCTCTCATCACAACAAGGGACAGCCATTCACTCTACTCACAGCCAGGCAGACACTAACAACAGTTACATCAGATTATGCCTGGGGGGGCCCACATGGAAGGAAAATGTATTCAGGGCACATGGCCCGCAAGCCAGATGCATCTTCATATCAATCAAAAAGAGATGCTAGCTGTAAAGAATGCCCTGACAGCCTTCAGGGATCTACTTCATCCAGGACAACTGCTGATAAAGACAGGCAATACTACAGTCATGTGGTACATAAGCAGGGAGGCACACATTCTTACCCCCTCTGCAGACAAGCCATGATTTTGTGGAAGACAGCATTGACTTATCAAGTACATCTGCAAGCACAATTCCTGCCAAGAAAGACAAATACTCTGGCAGACGAACTAAGCAGAAACCTCATGGACCCTCATGAATGGAAGCTAGATCCACAAATCTTCAGCATAACAAGGAAATGGGGGATGCCCAGACATGGATCTATTTGCCTCCCCTCACAACTGCCAACTACACTTATCACAAACAAGCATGGAAAGTGGATGCTCTGTCATTCAGCTGGAAAACCCTTACAGTATATGCCTTTCCTCCACTGCGCCTCCTCCCGAAGGTACCCCTAAAGGTCAGACAAGAGAAGCCAAAAATTATGCTGATTGCCCCAGACTGGCCACGCCAGCACTGGTATTCAATCCTAAAGAGCTTGTTTCAAGACCCAGCCTGGACATTACCTCAAATTCCTCATTTACTGACCCAACAAAACAATCAGATCCTGCACAGCCAACTCAGAACCCTAAATTTGGCTGCATGGCGGATAATGTAACCATTCAGAACACACCTCTCTCTAAAGCAGTTATGGATGTTATTTTGGAGGCCAGGAGGCCCAGCACCAGAAAACCTTATGCAGAAAAATGGAAGAGATTCTATGCCTGGAACCAGGCACAAGAAATTGACACGTTTGTACCAAATATTCCTCAGATTTTACAATACCTAACTTAGATGCTGGACAAAGGCCTATCCTTCTCATCAACTAAGATCCATGCCTCTGCCATTTCAGCTCATTACAATACGGATCCACCTATTTTTTCACATCCACTGCTAAGGCAGTACCTCAGAGGGGCCAAAAACATAAGACCTCCAAGGAGAGCACCAGTACCTGCATGTGACCTCAATTTTGTCTTGGAAAAGCTCACACTGCCTCATTTTGAGCCAGCCAATATAGCTGAGATAAAATTCTTATGAAAAACAGTTCTGCTCCTAGCAATAACTTCAGCAAGAAGAGTCTCAGAGTTACAGGCATTAATGGCTGTGGAACCTTTTAATGTTAAGTTGTCAATCTCGTCTTCATTCTTGCTGGATGGGTTCAGAGCCGAACCTCGGCTCCGACTCGGCCTATTACTAAAGCTCGAGAGCTATTTTTACCGGCTCGAGGCTATCCTATGTCCCATAATGCTAGGCATGATATAACCAGATCTCGTTTGCCGCTTCAGCTATGAGGTTGCGTCTTTTTGCCGTCTCCAGGTTGTATTAATCTTTTTCTTGTATTTAGTCAGTTTTTTTGGGTTCTAACCTTAGCGATAGTTATTCCTAGTTACTACCCTATAGATCCCTATTTAGAATCCCCTTTTAGGTAGTTTTTTCTTCAGTTGTTCCCTCACTGAATAGTTAGGCCTTTGGCTAAACTTGTTCTATACAGTTCTTTAGTAGTAAATCCCTTTGGATTTTTTTCTGTAGATGTATGTGTGCGCCTAGAGTTAAATTGTGTTAAAAAGTGTTGCTTTTTTTGTTTTTCTTGGTCTGTTACAAGCTCTGTGTGTGTGTGTGTATGTGTCTGCTGATTGTGACTAGACCACCTAGAGTTGTCTTTTTCTGCCAGTCATCCTTGTTTCAGGATGTCGAAAGACACCAAGGTCTCAGGCTTCAAGAAGAATGACTTGTGTTGTCAGAAGATGTCTCTGACAGACTGTCACACTTCTTGTGTATATTGCTTGGGCCCTCTGCACCTGCAGGACTCTTGTTCTGTCTGCCATGCGTTCAGTCCAAGAGTCCTGCAGGTACGCAGAAACAAACTTATTTTGAGAGGCTTGTTGAAGCCTGAAGGTTCCCCGGCTAAGCCTTCGTTGGGTAAACCTTACAAGCCTGCCAAACCGTCGGTTCCATGTTCGGAGAATTGCCGAGCAGCGCTACTACTACTACCACTGCATCGGTTCCGGCCGGAAACGATGATTCGAGGCCTCAGTCGGCTCCGACTCTGCTGTCGGAGCCGTCTTCGAGCAGAAAGCGTTCCAGGAGTCCTTCCCTGGAATCTGTCCATTCGTCTCCAAAGTCTCCTTTATTGGAGCGAAGTCACAGGTCCCATTCCTCTCGGTCTTCTAGGCTGTCGGACCATGACCTCGAGAGGGTGGTTAGCAGACTACTTAAGTCGCAAGCACTGGCCCAAATGTTGCATAGCCCTCCTCATCAGGCAGTGACTATCACTACTCCCTCTTCGATTCCTCCTCTGACTCTTCCATTGAGTTTGGAGCCGGAGATCATAGGGTTTGGGACCGTCGGAGCCAATACCACTCCTTTCGGCTCCCTCGTCGGCTCCGATCTCTTCCTTGGTTCCATCCTTGGAGGGATCCGGGTGCTGGGACTCCCTCGTCGGTTCTGAGTGGCATCGGACCCTTGTCAGACCCCGTTCTCCCTCTTGCAGCCTCGGCGCAGGTGAGTTCGGCCCCGACATCGGCCTCGGAGCCGTCCCTCTCGGTCCCGGGAGGAGTCCTTGTCTCTTCGGAGCGGGGACCCCCTTCCCTGCCTGATGGGGGCACCTTTGAGGTCATGAGGAGTGTGCTGGCCCCTGTCCCTGCTCCACGGTCGGCTCCTTCAGCTCCTCCCTCTATGGTGCCTGCTTCAGTCTCTATCCGCCCTTCCTATCCCGAGCGTGGAGAGCCGATGCTACAGGTAGCCCCATTGGGTGTATCTTCCTCTTCCGAGGCCTCCCCTGATCCTTCAGGGGAGCCCCCTCGAAAGAGAAAATGTAAGAGGAAGCATGTAGACTCCCATGAGTCAGAAGGGTCCCTAAGGTCCCCCTCTGAGGATGTCTCATTTTCTGACATGCTGGAGATTCTTAAGCAGAGGGGAAACTGGTCTGCCCTTAACCCTTCTGAGGATGAGTCAGTGTACCTGGATGCGTTCGGTTCTCGCCCTTCCACCTCCTGGGTGTCTCTGCTTTTCGACCCGCTCATGGATGTGGTGACTCGAAAGGCGTGGACGGCTCCGGACACTTCTGACAAGCAGTTTCTAACTAAGGGCGTCCCTGTTGATGCCATGGTGGTGGCGGCGGCGGCCACTAAAAAGGAGTTGGCTGACCCTTCAGTACCTGTCTATCCTCCTAATAAGGAATCTAGAACTATGGACAGGTATGGTAAGCGGATGTTTTCTTCAGCGACTTTTGCTATGCGGTCGCTGAATTATTTGTGCCATTTCACCCGTCTCCAGAGAGACCTTCTCAAAGAACTGGGTGATACCTTACAGGACCCATCAGCTGCGGAGTCTCAGGAAAAGATCAATTCCCAGCTGGGGACCCTGAACTCTATTGTCAACTCCTCCATGCGGCTCATTTCCTATGCAGCCGATGAAGCGAGTAGGGCTGCAGGCACGGGCATGGCTCTAAGGAGACACGCCTGGATGCGGCTTTGCAATTTTGCTGACCCCTTCAAGGCGTCCTTCTCTAACACCCCCCTTTGATGGTTCTGCCTTGTTTGAACCTCAAGTGAAGGATACATTGACCAGGTGCGAGCAGGAAGGCATGACTTTCTCTGCTGTAGGAGTCCGTTTTTCTACCCCTTCTAGACCATACCCTAAGGGTCAGTAGAGTGGGAAAATGTGGTTCCGCAAACCTCAGGGAGTACTGCCTGACGCACGTGGTGAGCTTCCCTCCAGAGGCAGAGGAGGGAACAATAATAGATGCCGCCCGAGGGGCAGGGGTGGTCTGCAGAATCAGGGTAGCAGAGAATCCTTCTCTGACAAAAACCCTTCCAGCACCCCTGAGGAGCTGCCCGACTGTCCACCTTAGGAGGCAATCGGGGGAAGACATCACTGTACCCAGAAGCCTGGCATTCCCTCACGGAAGACAAATGGGTACGGTCGATCATATCCAAGGGTTACAAAATTCCCTTTATTCATACCCGACAACAGCCAAAAGGGCCCCTTCCAGATGTTCCACCCGGTCTGAGGGATCAAGCAGCACTAGAAATTTCAGAGCTGCTAGAAAAAAGAGCCATCCAGCCAGTTCCAGCAGACCAGCAAGGATCCGGAGTCTACTCCAAGTTCTTTTTGGTACCAAAAAAGACAGGGGACTGGAGACCTATTTTGGATCTCAGCAGGCTGAACAAGTCTGTTCAAAGAATGAAATTCCGGATGGTCACGCTTCAGTCCATTCTACCCTTTCTGGGTCAGGGCAATTGGATGTGCTCTGTAGACATTCAGGATGCGTACTATCATATCAAAATGATCAGGCGCTCCAGGAGGTTTCTCCGCTTCCGGCTGGGAGCCAGTCACTACCAATTCAGAGCCCTGCCCTTTGGCCTCACCACAGCCCCCAGGGTGTTGACCAAATGCATGGCAGTGGTTGTGGCTCACCTGAGACGACAAGGATTCCAGGTGTTTCCATACTTAGACGACTGGCTCCTTACTGCCACCACCAAGCGTCAGCTACTCCATTCCAGAGATTATACCCTCCAGATTTGCAACGAGCTAGGTATCTCTATAAACTCCGAAAAGTCTGCCTCATCGTCTTGTCAATCTATTACCTTCATAGGCACCGTTTTAAACACTGTGGAACTGTCAGCAAAACTGCCTGTACAAAGGATTTCAGACATTCGTGATCATGTTCAAATCCTACTACAAGAGAGCAGAGTCCAGGCCAGATTCGTACTAAATACCCTAGGTCTCATGGCAGCAGCCATCACATTACTCCCCCTAGGTCACTTTCACATGCAGATCCTGCAGTGGATGCTGTTTTCCCAGTGGTCCTTTCAACAGTTTCCAATGTCACACGGCATTCTAATCACTCAGTCATGCAAAAAAGGCACCTTTCGTGGTGGATGGTCTCCCCTCAGGTTCTTCAGGGCAGACCATTTGTCCTTCCTCCTTTTGTGGCTACTGTGACAACGGATGCCTCCCTGATCGAGTGGGGGGGGGGGCATTTTCAGTGCAGGACAGTCCAGGGCACATGGCAACCTTTCGAAGGCCACCTGCACATAAATGTCTTGGAAATAAGAGCGGTACTTTTAGCGTTGCAGGCCCTTCAAGACTCTCTACCCACAGGGACTATTGCAATTCAGACAGACAATATGTCTGTAGTGTGGTACATCAGCAAGCAGGGCGGAACCAGGTCCTACCCCCTATGTCGAGAAGCACTCCTACTTTGGCAGTGGGCGATCTCTTCTCAACGGTTTCTGGTAGCAATGCATATCCCCGGGAAGTCCAACGTCATAGCGGACAGGCTGAGTAGAGCCATTCTCATGCCCTACGAGTGATCTCTCAACCAGCTTGTAGCGGAAAAAAATTTCAGAAGGTGGGGTCAACCTTGCTGCGATCTTTTTGCAACCTCTCAAAACAGCAAGTGCCCAGACTTCTTAACCCTCTTCCCTCTCCCAGGTCTTCCCCCCAGAGACGCTCTAGTCCACGATTGGCCACGGGGTCTTCTGTATGCTTTTCCCCCTTTCCCTTAATTACTCAGTTAATCCAGAAAGCAACTGTTTTAAGATCCAGAATGATCCTTGTTGCCCCTTACTGGCCTCGACAAATTTGGTTTCCGTTCCTGCAGCGTCATCTACTAGATCAGCCCTGGCATCTGGACCCAGCGCCAGATCTTCTGACACATCAGTCAGGCGGGCTGCATCAATCTCTCCAATCTCTCAACCTCTCAGCTTGGTTGCTCCACTTCCAACCCTAGCCAGGCTTCCCTCAATCTCTCATTCAGTTTGTGACATCATCCTCGCTTCGCACAAGTCTACCACCAGAAAGACTTATGCTAGCAAATGGAAGCGTTTCTCTGTTTGGGCAGGGCAGAAACAAGTTGACCCTTTTACACCTCCTGTCAAAACAGTTTGAGTTTTTGACAGAACTTTTTCAAATGGGTTCTTCTTCAGCCACCATCAGAGTTCAGCTGGCAGCTATTGCGAATTTTCATGTTGAAAATATCCAGGAGTAGCCACCAAACCACGATGCAGAAGCCTAAAAGATATTTTATTGAAGACAAAAGCTCAAATCAAATAAACTGTGAAGCGCTTTTCGTTTGATCTGTGTCAAACTTCTTCAGACAAACAGCAGCAATGATGTCATTTCCTTATATAATTTCAAATTGTCAGCTGATGAACAATCTAATGATGTCATTTCCTTTTCACATATTGGTTATCAGTAATGCGCCATCTACTGGTTGGTTACCAAAATAACTGGATGTTTTTACAAAATTCATTAAAAAGAGCACAAAAATTAATTTAACAAAATTCTAATAATATTCTGAAAAATGTATATAAAATATATTAAAAATCTAATTTTTTTTTAAATTTTATATAAGCATATTTGATGCACGGTGTTGTGTGTAATTAGATTTTTTACTAATGCTTATATAAAATTTTTTAAAAAAATTAGATTTTTAATATATTTTATATACATTTTTCAGAATAATATTATTAGAATTTTGTTAAATTAATTTTTGTGCTCTTTTTAATGAATTTTTTAAAAACATCCAGTTATTTTGGTAACCAACCAGTAGATGGCGCATTACTGATGACCAATATGTGAAAAGGAAATGACATCATTAGATTGTTCATCAGCTGACAATTTGAAATTATATAAGGAAATGCATCATTGCTGCAATTTGTCTGAAGAAGTTTGACATAGATCAAACGAAAAGCGCTTCACAGTTTATTTGATTTGAGCTTTTGTCTTCAATAAAATATCTTTTTGGCTTCTGCATCGTGGTTTGGTGGCTACTCCTGGATATTTTCTTCAGTTTATCGTTTATTTTCCAATGAATTTTCATGTTGGATTGTCAGAGACCAGCATTGTCTCACAAACTTTGTAAAGCCTTTCTAAAAGGAACCCTCTTACTTAGGCCCCCGGTAAAAGATCCTCCCCCACCATGGGACCTAAATTTGGTGCTGTCGTCTTTAATTCTCCCTCCCTTTGAGCCTGCGGCTTCCTGTTCGTTAAAGTTGTTCTCTTGGAAAACTCTCTTCTTAGTAGCCATCACTTCAGCGAGAAGGGTATCGGAACTTCAAGCCCTTTGTGTTCGCCCTCCTTACCTTGTTTTTCACAAAGATAGAGCGTCACTTAGGACTAATCCGTCATTTTTACCCAAAGTACTCTCTGAAAAAAATCTGAATCAGACCATTGATCTTCCTGTTTTCTTCCCACTTTATACCAATAGGTCTGAACGGAATTTACATTGTCTGGACGTTCACCATCAATTACGCTTCTACCTGGATAGAACCAAGCAGACGAGGAAATCAGAACAGCTGTTCCTGTCTTACGCGGAAGGGAAGCAAGGCCTGCCAGTTTCCAAAGTAACCTTGTCCAGATGGTTGACCTCTGTTATCATGTTGATTTACCAATTGAGGCATAAAGAGCTCCCGATTAAGCCCAGAGCTCAATTCAACCTGAAAATTAGCTTCAGTATCCTTTCAGGCAAGATTGCCAGTGGATTCCATTTGTGCAGCGGCCACATGGGCCTCTCCTCATACCTTCATTTCTCATTACAAGCTGGACATGACCTCTAGACGACGGGCTGATTTTGGTTCCACTGTACTCAAGAGTTTGTTCCATTGAGCCACCCAGGATTAAGGTGCTAGGGACACTGTCCCATCCAGCAAGAATGAAGGTGAGGTTGGCAACTTAACATTGAGAAGTTATGTACTTACCATAACGTTCTATGTTAGTTGTCTTCTCGCCTTCTTTCTTGCGTCCCACCCTCCATCCCCCTAGCCTGGCAAGACCGAGAGTATCTTCTGAGATGTGTTATCATGAGAGTTATCTCCTTAGCCACCTCTCTTCCTTTTCTTGGTAACTCTTATAAGAGTTTTATATACTTGGATATATAGAGGTAGATATATATGTATATGTGTATATATATATATATATATATATATATATATATATATATATATATATACACACACTCTCTGTCATGATGAGGACATGTATGTCCATAGTGTTAGCTATCAAACGAGATCTGGGTATATCACGCCTAGCATTATGGGACATAGGATAGCCTCGAGCCGGTAAAAATAGCTCTCGAGCTTTAGTAATAGGCCAAGTTGGTGGAGCCGAGGTTCGGCTCCGAACCCATCCAGCAAGAAAGAAAGCGAGAAGAAGACAACTAACATGGAACGCTATGGTAAGTACATAACTTCTCATTATTTTCCATCCGGACAGGGTTTCTCTAAGGACAAACCCAACATTTATGCCTAAGGTAGTGTCCAGTGTGGCTCTTAACCAAACCATTCATTTGTCTACCTTTTATCCAAACCCACAGAATAAAGGGGAGAGACTCCTGCAGTCTTTGGACATACACAGACAGTTATGCTTCTACTTGGACAAAACTAAAGATTTCAGATAGACTGAGCAACTTTTAGTGGCATATGCTGCAGGATCACAAGGAAAGGCCATTTCAAAGCCAACTGTTTCAAAATGGATAGGCCACTGCATTCGTTACTGCTATTCACAACATGGCAAATCAGTGCCTAAGGGCATTAGGCCACATTCAACCAGAGCAGCAGCCACTTCAGCAGCCTTTCTCGGAGGAGTACCAACCAAGGATATTTTGGAGGGTGCAACTTGGACTTCAATGCACACTTTTACAAATCACTACCACTTACCTCTTTACTCTAAATCCAGAGCAGGCTTTGCCACTGCAGTTCTGCAGGGCCTCATAGCCACTCCTAATTCTATTTAGGCCCAGCCATCCAACCTCAGCTTTGGGATTCAACCCAAGTGTAATGACTGCAACAGTGAAACACGAACATAGTACAGTTGTGTACCTACCATAAATGTAGATGTTCGAGTGTATTCAGTGTTGCAGTCCAGGTTACCCTCCCATCCATCCCCCTTTCATAGCTGGGACTTAACTGTACTTCTCTATTCTATACAACCTATGTGGTGTATTTGCTTGTAGATGAAGGTAATGTTTGTTACTGCATGCTTTTTTATAAGCAGAATTTTTAACCTTCTCTTTTGGGGGCACCTGACATCTGGGGCAAGGAAAGCTGAAGAAAATGGCGTCTGCTGCATCTTTTATACCCCTGGCGCACTGATGTCAGGGAAGAGGCGACAGCAACCGACGTCAGACCAGGACTTTGGAATTCAGGCCGACTGCGGGTAGCCTGCCTGCAGGATAACCCAAGTGTAATGACTGCAACAGTGAATACGCTAGAGCGTCTACATTTATGGTAGGTACACAACTGTACTTTTCTTTGATGGGCAGAGGCCTGCCACCACAAGGGACTATCATTCACTCTACCCCTTGCCACCCAAACCCTAACAGCAGACGCATCAGACTATGCATGTTGTCTCACTTGGCAGGCAGTGCATTCAGGGCAAATGGAACCAGAGTCAAATGCACCTGCATATCATTCAAAAAGAAATGGTAGCTGTACAGAATTCTCTTGACAGCCTTCAAGGACCACATTCTTCCAAGACAATTATTGGTAAAGACAGACAACACAACACTTTTGTTACACACAAACAAGCAGGGAGGAACCCACTCATACCCTCTCTGCAGACTAGCCATGGCTCTGTGGGACACAGCCTTGAGCTACCAAGTGCACTTAAAAGCTTAATTCCTGCAGGCAAGCTAAATTCACTGCCAGATGACCTAAACAGAAATCTCATGGACCCACATGAGTGGAAACTGGAACCAAAGATATTCAACATGTTGAGAAACAAATGGAGGAGCCCAGAGATACACTTGTTTGCCTCCCCTCAGAGCTACCAATTGGACAAATTCTGCACAAGGACTCCCCACAGACAAGCTTGGAAAGTGGATGCCCTGTCCTTCACCTGGGAAAACCTCTCAGTTTATGCCTTTCCCCCTCTGCCTCTCCTCCCCAAAGTTTTACTAAAGGTCAAACAGGACAAACCAAGGACAATACTCATTGCACCAGACTGGCCACGCCAACACTGGTGTACCCCCTTTTGTGTAGTGTCACTCCTGGAACCATGGCACCTACCTCAGACCCCTTCCCTGCTATCCCCAACAGGAGGGCTGGATTCTGCACCCCCAGCTTCAAACCCTGAACCTGGCAGCCTGGCTAATTACCTGAGCTCTCCATTACCATCCCTCAGTAAGCAAGTGCTGGATGTCAATCTGGAGGCTAGGAGGCCTAGTACTAGAAAATCCTATGCTGAAAAGTGGAAAAGATTCTGTTCCTGGAGCCAAACTCAGGGAATGGGCACAGCGGTGCCCTGTTTTACCGCATATTCTTCAATACTTAACATAGATGCTTCACAAAGGCCTTTTCTTCTCTTCTATTAAAATTCATGCCTCTGCCATTTTAGCACATTATAATACAAAGCCACCCCTTTTCTCTCACCCCCTGATGAAGCAATTCCTCAGA
>NC_056725.1:1873664520-1873669520 GCF_019279795.1 Protopterus annectens | reverse complement strand
GAGTTTCATGATGATACGTTCCATGGCCTTACAAACAGGCTAATAGGGCGATAGTTCCCGGGATCAGTGGTGTCTCCCCCTTTGTAGAGTAGGATAACTGTTGCTGTGTGCCACTCAGTGGGCACAAAGCCTGATGTGAGACTATGATTGAACATGGTGCTTAGGTGGAGAGCCAGTTTGTTCTGAAGTTCATGTAAAACGCAGGCTGGGATGTTGTCTGGTCCCATGGATGCTGTGTTTTTGGCTGTAGAGAGTGCAGCTTTTGCCTGCGTAGTTCTGATTACAGTGACTCTGCATTCTTCCTGTTTAGATATGGGCCATTTAGAGGGTGAGGGGGGGGGGTAAAGTTAGCACTGAACCTTTCTGCCAAAGATGTTGTCAATATCAGTTGGTTCTGTAATTTTCATGCCGTTGTGCAATAACTCGGAGCAAATCTGGGTGTTGCCAGTGAGATTCTTGACATAGCTATAGAATGCTTTGTGGCTGTCCCTAGAATCAGTGGCAAATTTATTTTTGTAGTTAGCTTTGGAGGATCTTATAAGGGATCTCAGCTTCTTACTGAGGCTGACCAGGGAACTCCTCCACTCATGGGAGGTTACTCTTTTTTTGCAACAGTTTCTTCCTTCTGTTGTAGTGTTTGTTTATGGCAGGGGACCACCAGATTGGCTTAATTTTTTGGGGAGGATAGCATCTTGGTTCTGTTTGGGATAGCATGATCCATGCACTCATATAAGTGCTTATAGAGTGCATCTGTGTAGCATTCAGCAGTCGTAACTGTATTGTCCCTCTGCATGGGTGTCATGAAGTTCGCCACTTCTGTCTTAAGAAGCATGAAGTTGGCTTTGGAGAAATTTTTCACCGTGATTTCCTTTTGTGGGGGGTGGGAGCAGGATGTGGATGTCTAGGGTGATAAGCTTATGGCTGGATCTGCCCAATGAGGAGTTGACTTCAAGTGTGGAACACCGGTTACTCATGTTGGTAATGACTAGGTCTAGGATATTGTTGCCCCTGGTGGGGGTGTGGATAAGTTGATCCAGGGCATTGGAATTTATGAATTCCACTAAGGGTTGAGCAAAGAAGTTGGTATACGAGTAGTTTTCCCAGTTCATGGTGGGTAGTTGAAATCGCCCATTATTAGGGTGTTTGGTTGAACCCTGCTATTTTCCAGTATATCAAGAAAAGAGGAGTGGGAATCCTGGGGCATGGTGAGGGATCTGTATCAAGCAACAATTTGGATTGCAGTTTTGCGCAGAGTTAGTTTGACTTGGGATAACCTTGGATGCATTATGCTGAGCAACTAGCGCACACACACCCGCACACGTGCACACACTAAAATCCTACCCAATACCCTTACGTAAACACCATTTACCTGAATCATCAGGTAAATCCACAAACTGCACCACATATGAACGAAACACCACGATAGCAGTGTCAACATTTTGACATGATTGTCTAGTGAACCCATACGTATGTACATATATATATATATATATATATATATATATATATATATATATATATATATATATATATATACACACACATACATACACAAATACATATATATATATATATATATATATATATATATATATATATATATATATACACATACATACACACACACACACACACATATATATATATGTGTATATATATATATATATATATATATATATATATATATATATATACACACACATATATATATATATATATGTATGTATATATATATATATATATATATATATATATATATATATATATACACACACACACACACGCACGTGTGTATTTGTATAGGTGTGTGTGTGTGTGTATCTATATATATATATATATATATATATATATATATATATATATATATATATATATATATAGAGGTTCATAGGTAGGTACTAGGCTATAGGGCCTATAGAAGCCTAGCCAGAAAGGTACACTGGCTTTCGGCACCCAAGAAAATTATTTTCCTGTGTCTCTGTCCAGCAGAGCCACAGAGGCAATCCCCGGGGTGAGTTTCCTATTTCCCATCCAATCAAGATTTTTCTTGAGTCCTAATGAGCTTTGTTTGATATCGATAGGTTGTTTCTTCCAGAGTATGGGAAGTCTCTGGGTCAGGAATCTATCCCTCCAGCATGTTCTGTTTATTGTAGTGACAAGGTTTAGGTCCCTAGAGAGTGTAGCTCGGAGGGATTGGGATTTTTTTTTAAGTGGAGCATGTCCATCAGCTCTGGGTTTGACATAGCTTTGTATGTTAGACAGAGATCGCCTTTGAGTAAGCGATGTGCGACGGAGTAAAGATGAAGTTTTTTTAGACCGTCTCCGTCGGGCATCTGTTTGAGGCCGGTAATCCTCTTTGTGAGGTATTTCTGTGGCCTTTCCAGTTTTTGTAGATGTCTCGTGAGGTACATGCCAAAAGGGGCATTGTTCTCTGTAACAGGTCTAATGAGTGACAAGCAGAGGGGAACAATGACCTCCTTTTTTCCTGGACGAGAAACCTTTTGTGATGAGGTTTGCCACGTAGAAGAATTTCCTGATTACTGTGGCGATGTGATTATCAAAGGAGAGACTACTGTCCACCTGTGTCCCAAGGTCTCTTATCACACTTTTGGTGTTAAGTAGACTGCCACCTATGTGATAGTTCATGGGTACAGAGTTTTTATCAAAGGGGATGAGAGTGCACTTTTTGGCATTGAGCTTGAGGCCATGGCTTTGATAACAGGCAACTGTCTCAGTGAGGCCCTTTTGTAGGATGTCCACATCATTGGGAGTTTCAGTTATGTCTCCCAGTTTGCAGTCATCTGCAAACTTCATTAGCCAAAGACCTTCTGTGTTAGCCTGTACTTAAGTAGATTCCAAACAGGGGAGGACCCAGGACTCTGAACCCTGTGGTACTCCACTTGTTACTGGTCTGAAGTTGGATTTGTAGTCTGCTACTTTCACAGTGTGGGTTCTGTCAGTGAGCCAGTTTGCAACCCTTCTTGTGACATAGGGATTTATACTTAGCTTAGTGAGTTTATCTATAATTCCAGAGTGGGGGATGGTGTTGATAGCCTTGGCGACATCTAGGTAGGCTGTGAACCACCTTACCCTCATCTGTTGGTTTGATGACTGCTTCAAAGAAATCAATCAGGTTTAGGAGAAATGATCTGCCTTTTACAAACCCGAACTGGGTGGAGACCAGAATGTGGATATTACCAATGTCTTTGTTTATAAGTTCAATGATGATACGTTCCATGGCCTTGCAGACCAGGCTCATTAGGCTAATGGGGCGGTAGTTCCTGAGGTCTGTGGTGGCTCCCCCTTTGTGGAGTGGGATAACTGTAGCTGCGCGCCATTCGGTGGGCACCAATCCTGAGGTGAGGCTATGATTGAACATGGTGCTTAGGTGGGGTGCCAGTTCATTCTTTAGTTCATGTAGAATGCAGCTTTCGATGTTGTCAGGTCCCATGGATGCTGTGTTCTTGGCTTTGGAGAGTGTAGTTTTTACTTCTGTAGCCATGTGTCAGGAACTTTGCATTCTTCCGGTGTAGAGTTGGGCCCTTTATGGGGTGGGGGGGGGGGGACGTAAAGATAACACTGAACCTATCTGCCAGGATGTTGGCAGTATCATTTGGTTCTGTATATTTAGTGCCATTCTGCTGTAACTTAGAGCAGATCTGAGTCTTGCTGTTGAGATTCTTGACATAGCTATAGAATGCTCTGTGGTTGTCTTTAGAATCCATGTCGATTTCTTTTTTCTAAACTAGCTTTGGAAGATTTTATGATCGATCTCATCTTCTTGCTGAGGCTGAATAGGGAGTTCTTCCAGTCATGGGGTTTTACCTTTTTCTTTTTTTGCAACAGTTTCTTTATTCTGTTATAGAGTTTGTTTATGGGAGGAGACCACCAGATTGGCTTCATTTTTTTTGGAGGATAGCATCGTGGTTCTGTTAGGGATAGCACGATCCATGCACTCGTGTAAGTGCTTATAAAGTGCATTTGTGTAAGATTCAGCAGCGTACCTCTGTTGCCCATCTGCATGGGTGTCGTGAAGTTGGCTTTGCAGTAATTTTTTACTGTGGTTTCCCTAATGGGGGGGGGTGCAGGCGGGATGTGGATGTCTAGTCTGATTACATTGTGGTTGCATCTGAGCAGTGAGGAATTGTCCTCAGGTGGGGAACACCGGTCACCCATTTCGGTAATTACCAGGTCTAGGATATTGCTGCCCCTGCTGGGGGTGTGGATAAGTTGATCCAAGGTGTTGGAATTTATGAATTCCAGAAAAGGTTGAGCAAAATGGTTGGTACATGAGTAGTTTTACCTGTTAATGGTGGGATGTAATAGTGTTCAATCTCGCCGTTTATTCTTACACATGGGGTTCGGAGCCGATCCTCGGCTCCGTGCCAGCCGCTTGCAAGCTCTGCATCGAGAAGAAGCTCGAGACAATCTAATACCCACAATCCCCCTCTGCCTTTACCTCCGATCTAGTTTGCCGCTGCTGCGTTCGCATCGCTGGGAGCTAGCTCGAGCATCTGAAGTTAAGATATAACTTATTTTGTTATATTTTATTGGATATTGTTGTTTTATTTGATACTAGAAGGGATATCTTGATATACTGAGTGTTTGTGTGTTGAGTGGGTTAAATTTTCGGTACCGTTAATCTTATTAATCGGTTAGAGTTTTTTTCGGGGCCTACCAACCCTTCTTAAATTTAAACCGGATTCGACATTTAAATCGGATTTGACACTAATTTCTCGGATTTGACTATAATACTGGACTTGTCTTTTTCTTGTAAAATGTCTGATAAGGTAAAATCAGGATTTAAGCGTTGTCAGTGTGGCCAGAAAATGTCAGTGACTGACAACCATAGTTCCTGCGTCCACTGCCTTGGCCCTCTCCACTTGCAAGAGGACTGTTCTATCTGTCACTCTTTTAGTGGGAGGGTCATGACAGATAGGCGCAGGAAACTCATGGACAGAGGTTTATTAAAACCTTACTCATTTGGAAACCCCGGGGGG